>NC_052310.1:68393095-68438095 GCF_016432855.1 Salvelinus namaycush
TCCCTCCTCACCATCCCCTTCCTTCCCCCCTCCCCCCCCCCACCTCCCCCCTCCCCTCCTCCCCCCTCCCCCTTGCCCTCTTCTCTCCCCCCTCCCTTCTCTTCTCTATGTCCCCCCCTCCCCCCTTCCTCTTCCTCTCTCCTCTTCTCCTCTTCTTCTCCCTCCTCTCTCTCTCTTCTCTCTTTTCCCTCCTCTCTCCTCTTCCCTCCCCCCTCTCTCCCTTTCCTCTCCTCCCTCTTTCTCCCTCTCCTCCTCCTTTCTTCTCTTTCTTCCCTCCCCTCCCCTTCCTCCTCTTTCTCCTCTCTTCTTTCTCCCTCCTCCCTTTCTCTCCTCTCTCTCCCCTCCTCTCCCTCCCACTTTTCTCCCTTCTCGCTCCCTGTCTCTCTCTTAGAGATCCCCCCCCCCCATGCCCTACATGCGCGCCCCGAACTTTTCTTTTTTTTTTTTCCTCACATTGAGTGGGATAGGATTGGGAGTTGTACTGAGCTAGTGACGTGTCATTGGTGGGATAAGGATTGGGAGTTGTACTGAGCTAGTGACGTGTCATTGGTGGGATAAGGATTGGGAGTTGTACTGTAGCTAGTGACGTGTCATTGGTGGGATAGGGGTGGGAGTTGTACTGTAGCTAGTGACGTGTCATTGGTGGGATAGGTGGGAGTTGTACTGTAGCTAGTGAGTGTCATGTTTGGATAAGGTTGGAGTTTGTACTGTAGCTAGTGACGTGTCATTGGTGGATAGGGATGGGAGTTTACTGTAGCTATGAGTGTCATTGGTGGGATAGGATTGGGAGTTGTACTGTAGCTAGTGACGTGTCATTGGTTGGATAAGGATGGGAGTTGTACTGTAGCTAGTGACGTGTCATTGTGGATAGGGTGGGAGTTGTACTGTAGCTAGTGACGTGTCATTGGTGGATAGGGATGGAGTTGTACTGTAGCTAGTGACGTGTCATTGGTGGATAAGGATGGAGTTGTACTGAGCTAGTGACGTGTCATTGGGGATAGGACGGTCATTGGTGGGATAGGGGTGGGAGTTGTACTGTAGCTAGTGACGTGTCATTGGTGGGATAGGGACGTGTCATTGGTGGGATAGGGATTGGGAGTTGTACTGTAGCTAGTGACGTGTCATTGGTGGGATAGGGACGTGCCATTGGTGGGATAGGGGTGGGAGTTGTACTGTAGCTAGTGACGTGTCATTGGTGGGATAGGGGTGGGAGTTGTACTGTAGCTAGTGACGTGTCATTGGTGGGATAGGGGTGGGAGTTGTACTGTAGCTAGTGACGTGTCATTGGTGGGATAGGGTGGGGAGTTGTACTGAGCTAGTGACTGTCATGGTGGGGATAGGGGTGGGAGTTGTACTGTAGCTAGTGACGTGTCATTGGTGGGATAGGGATTGGGAGTTGTACTGAGCTAGTGACTTGTCATTGGTGGGATAGGGGTGGGAGTTGTACTGTAGCTAGTGAAGTGTCATTGGTGGGATAGGGGTGGGAGTTGTACTGTAGCTAGTGACGTGTCATTGGTGGGATAGGGGTGGGAGTGTACTGTAGCTAGTGACGTGTCATTGGTGGGATAAGGATGGGAGTTGTACTGTAGCTAGTGACGTGTCATTGGTGGGATAGGTATTGGGAGTTGTACTGTAGCTAGTGACGTGTCATTGGTGGGATAGGGGGGGAGTTGTACTGTAGCTAGTGACGTGTCATTGGTGGGATAGGGTGGAGTTGTACTGTAGCAGTGACGTGTCATTGGTGGGATAGGAGTTGGTCATTGTGGATAGGGATGGGAGTGTACTGTAGTAGTGACGTGTCATTGGTGGGATAGGGACGTGCCATTGGTGGGATAGGGGTGGGAGTTGTACGTAGCTAGTGACGTGTCATTGGTGGATAGGGGTGGGATTGTACTGTAGCTAGTGACGTGTCATTGGGGGATAGGGGTGGGAGTTGTACTGTAGCTAGTGACGTGTCATTGGTGGGATAGGGGTGGGAGTTGTACTGTAGTTAGTGACGTGTCATTGGTGGGATAGGGGTGGGAGTTGTACTGTAGCTAGTGACGTGTCTTGTGGGATAGGGTGGGAGTTGTACTGTAGCTAGTGACGTGTCATTGGTGGATAGGGTGGGAGTTGTACTGTAGCTAGTGACGTGTCATTGGTGGATAGGGGTGGAGTTGTACTGTAGCTAGTGACGTGTCATTGGTGGGATAGGGGTGGGAGTTGTACTGTAGCTAGTGAGTGTCATTGGTGGGATAGGGTGGAGTTGTACTGTAGCTAGTGACGTGTCATTGGTGGGATAGGGGTGGGAGTTGTACTGTAGCTAGTGATGTGTCATTGGTGGGATAGGGGTGTGGGAGTGTACTGTAGCTAGTGATGTGTCATTGGGGGATAGGGTGTGGGAGGGTACTGTATACTAGTGACGTGTCATGGTGGGATAGGGGTGGGAGTTGTACTGTAGCTAGTGAGTGTCATTGGTGGGTAAGGGTGGGAGTTGTACTGTAGCTAGTGACGTGTCATTGGTGGGATAGGGATTGGTAGTTGTACTGTAGTAGTGACGTGTCATTGGTGGGATAGGTGGGAGTTGTACGGAGCTAGTGACGTGTCATTGGTGGGATAGGGTGGGAGTTGTACTGTAGCTAGTGACGGTCATGGTGGATAGGGGTGGGAGTGTGACTGTAGCTAGTGACGTGTCATGTGGGATAGGGTGGGAGTTGTACTGTAGCTAGTGCTGTGTCATTGGTGGGATAGGGTTGGGAGTTGTACTGTAGCTAATGACGTGTCATTGGTGGGATAGGTGGGAGTTGTACTGAGCTAGTGACTGTCATTGGTGGGATAGGGGTGGAGTTGTACTGTAGCAGTGACGTGTCATTGGTGGGATAGGGGTGGGAGTTGTACTGTAGCTAGTGACGTGTCATTGGTGGGATAGCGATTGGAGTTGTACTGTAGCTAGTGACGTGTCATTGGTGGGATAGGGGTGGGATTGTACTGTAGCTAGTGACGTGTCATTGGTGGATAGGGGTGGGAGTTGTACTGTAGCTAGTGACGTGTCATTGGTGGGATAGGGATGGAGAGTGTACTGTAGCTAGTGATTGTCATTGGTGGGATAGGGGTGGGATTGTACTGTAGCTAGTGACGTGTCATTGGGGGATGGGGTGGGAGTTGTACTGTAGCTAGTGACGTGTCATTGGTGGGATAGGGGTGGGAGTTGTACTGTAGCTAGTGACTGTCATTGGTGGGATAGGGGTGGAGTTGTACTGTAGCTAGTGCGTGTCATTGGTGGGATAGGGATTGGGAGTTGTACTGTAGCTAGTGAATTGTCATTGGTGGATAGGGGTGGAGTTGTACTGTAGCTAGTGACGTGTCATTGGTGGGATGGGGTGGGAGTTGTACTGTAGCTAGTGACGTGTCATTGGTGGGATAGGGGTGGGAGTTGTACCGTAGCTAGTGACTTGTCATTGGGGGATAGGGGTGGGAGTTGTACTGTAGCTAGTGACGTGTCATTGGTGGGATAGGGTTGGAGTTGTACTGTAGCTAGTGACGTGTCATTTTGGATAGGGGTGGGAGTTGTACTGTAGCTAGTGACGTGTCATTGGTGGGATAGGTTGGGAGTTGTACTGTAGCTAGTGAAGTGTCATTGGTGGATAGGGATTGGAGTTGTACTGAGCTAGTGACTTGTCATTGGTGGGATAGGGTGGGAGTTTACTGTAGCTAGTGACGTGTCATTGGTGGGATAGGGGTGGAGTTGTACTGTACGTAGTGACGTGTCATTGGTGGGATAGGTGGGAGTTGTACTGTAGCTAGTGACGTGTCATTGGTGGGATAGGGGTGGGAGTTGTACTGTAGCTAGTGACGTGTCATTGGTGGGATAGGGGGGGGAGTTAGTTGTCATGTAGCTAGTGACGTTGTCATTGGTGGGATAGGGGTGGGAGTTGTACTTGTAGCTAGTGACGTGTCATTGGTGGGATAGGGATGGGAGTTGTACTGAGCTAGTGACTTGTCTTGGTGGTAGGGTGGAGTGTGTCTGAGCTAGTGACGTGTCATTGGTGGGATAGGGATTGGGAGTTGTACTGTAGCTAGTGACGTGTCATTGGTGGGATAGGGACGTGTCATTGGTGGGATAGGGGTGGGAGTTGTACTGTAGCTAGTGACGTGTCATTGGTGGGATAGGGGGGGGAGTTGTACTGTAGCTAGTGACGTGTCATTGGTGGGATGGGGTGGGAGTTGTACTGTAGCTAGTGACGTGTCATGGTGGGATAGGGATTGGGAGTTGACTGTAGCTAGTGAAGTGTCATTGGTGGGATAGGGGTGGGAGTTGTACTGTAGCTAGTGCCGTGTCATTGGTGGGATAGGGTGGGAGTTGTACTGTAGCTAGTCAGTGTCATTGGTGGGATAGGATTGGGAGTTGTACTGTAGCTAGTGACGTGCATTGGTGGGATAGGGGTGGAGTTGTACTGTAGCTAGTGACGTGTCATTGTGGGATAGGGGGGGAGTGTACTGTAGCTAGTGACGTTGCATTGGTGGGATAGGGGTGGGAGTTGTACTGTAGCTAGGACGTGTCATTGGTGGGATAGGGTTGGGAGTTGTACTGTAGCTAGTGACGTGTCATTGGTGGGATAGGGGTGGGAGTTGTACTGTAGCTAGTGACGTGTCATTGGTGGGATAAGGGTGGGAGTTGTACTGTAGCTAGTGAGTGTCATTGGTGGGATAGGATTGGGAGTTGTTACTGTAGCTAGTGACGTGTCATTGGTGGGATAGGGATGGGAGTTGTACTGTAGCTAGTGACGTGTCATGGTGGGATAGGGGTGGGAGTTGTACTGTAGTAGTGTGACGTTGTCATTGGTGGGATAGGGGTGGGAGTTGTACTGTAGCTAGTGACGTGTCATTGGTGGGCATAGGGGTGGGAGTTGTACTGTAGCTAGTGACCTGTGTCATTGGTGGGATAGGGGTGGGAGTTGTACTGTAGCTTGACGTGTCATTGGTGGGTAGGGATTGGGAGTGTAATGAGCTAGTGACTTGTCATTGGTGGGATAGGGGTGGAGTTGTACTGTAGCAGTGACGTGTCATGGTGGGATAGGGGTGGGAGTTGTACTGTAGTAGTGACGTGTCATTGGTGGGATACGATTGGGAGTTGTACTGTAGCTAGTGACGTGTCATTGGTGTGATAGGGGGGGAGTTGTACTGTAGCTAGTGACGTGTCATTGTGTGGATAGGGTGGGAGTTGTTTGACTGTAGATAGTGACGTGTCATTGGTGGGATAGGGATTGGGAGTTGTACTGAGCTAGTGACTTGTCATTGGTGGGATAGGGGTGGGAGTTGTAACTGTAGCTAGTGAAGTGTCATTGGTGGGATAGGGTGGGAGTTGTACTGTAGTAGTGACGTGCATTGGTGGATAGGGGTGGGAGTTGTACTGTAGCTAGTGACGTGTCATTGGTGGGATAGGGGTGGAGTTGTACTGTAGCTAGTGACGTGTCATTGGTGGGATAGGGTGGGAGTTGTACTGAGCTAGTGACTTGTCATTGGTGGGATAGGGTGGGGAGTTGTACTGTAGCTAGTGAAGTGTCATGGTGGGATAGGGATGGGAGTTGTACTGAGCTAGTGACTTGTCATTGGTGGGATAGGGTGGAGTTGTAACTGTATCTAGTGAAGGATTGTATTGGTGGGATAGGGGTGGGAGTTGTACTGTAGCTAGTGACGTGTCATTGGTGGGATAGCGGATCGGGAGTTGTACTGTAGCTAGTGACGTGTCATTGGTGGGATAGGGGCTGGGAGTTGTACTGTAGCTAGTGACGTGTCATTGGTGGGATAGGGGTGGGAGTTGTACTGTAGCTAGTGACGTGTCATTGGTGGATAGGGATTGGGAGTTGTACTGTAGCTAGTGACTTGTCATTGGTGGGATAGGGGTGGAGTTGTACTGTAGCTAGTGACGTGTCATTGGTGGGATAGGGTGGGAGTTGTACTGTCAGCTAGTGACGTGTCTCATTTGTTGGATAGGGTAGGGAGTTGTAATTGTAGCTAGTGACTTGTCATTGGTGGGATAGGGGTGGGAGTTGTACTGTAGCTAGTGACGTGTCATTGGTGGGATAGGGTGGGAGTTGTACTGAGCTAGTGACGTGTCATTGGTGGGTATAGGGGTGGGAGTTGTACTTAGGCTAGTGACGTGTCATTGGTGGGATAGGGGGTGGGAGTTGTACTGTAGCTAGTGACGTGTCATTGGTGGGATAGGGGTGGGAGTTGTTACTGTAGCTAGTGACGTGTCATTGGTGGGATAGGGTTGGGAGTTGTACTGTAGCTAGTGACGTGTCATTGGTGGGATAGGGGTGGGAGTTGTACGGTAGCTAGTGACGTTGTCATGGTGGGATAGGGTGGAGTGTACTGTAGCTAGTGACGTGTCAGTGGTGGGATAGGGTGGGAGTTGTACTGAGCTAGTGACGTGTCATTGGTGGGATAGGGGGTGGGAGTTGTACTGTAGCTAGTGACGTGGTCATTGGTGGGATAGGGTGGGAGTTGTACTGTAGCTAGTGACGTGTCATTGGTGGATAGGGGTGGGAGTTGTACTGTAGCTAGTGACGTGTCATTGGTGGGATAGGGGTGGGAGTTGTACTGTAGCTAGTGACGTGTCATTGGTGGGATAGGGATTGGGAGTTGTACTGTAGCTAGTGACGTGTCATTGGTGGGATAGGGATTGGGAGTTGTACTGTAGCTAGTGACGTGTCATTGGTGGGATAGGGGTGGGAGTTGTACTGTAGCTAGTGACGTGTCATTGGTGGGATAGGGGTGGGAGTTGTACTGTAGCTAGTGCTGTGTCATTGGTGGGATAGGGGTGGGAGTTGTACTGTAGCTAATGACGTGTCATTGGTGGGATAGGGATTGGGAGTTGTACTGAGCTAGTGACTTGTCATTGGTGGGATAGGGGTGGGAGTTGTACTGTAGCAAGTGACGTGTCATTGGTGGGATAGGGGTGGGAGTTGTACTGTAGCTAGTGACGTGTCATTGGTGGGATAGCGATTGGGAGTTGTACTGTAGCTAGTGACGTGTCATTGGTGGGATAGGGGTGGGAGTTGTACTGTAGCTAGTGACGTGTCATTGGTGGGATAGGGGTGGGAGTTGTACTGTAGCTAGTGACGTGTCATTGGTGGGATAGGGATTGGGAGTTGTACTGTAGCTAGTGACTTGTCATTGGTGGGATAGGGGTGGGAGTTGTACTGTAGCTAGTGACGTGTCATTGGTGGGATAGGGGTGGGAGTTGTACTGAGCTAGTGACTTGTCATTGGTGGGATAGGGGTGGGAGTTGTACTGTAGCTAGTGACGTGTCATTGGTGGGATAGGGGTGGGAGTTGTACTGTAGCTAGTGACGTGTCATTGGTGGGATAGGGGTGGGAGTTGTACTGTAGCTAGTGACGTGTCATTGGTGGGATAGGGGTGGGAGTTGTACTGTAGCTAGTGACGTGTCATTGGTGGGATAGGGGTGGGAGTTGTACTGTAGCTAGTGACGTGTCATTGGTGGGATAGGGGTGGGAGTTGTACTGTAGCTAGTGACTTGTCATTGGTGGGATAGGGGTGGGAGTTGTACTGTAGCTAGTGACGTGTCATTGGTGGGATAGGGATTGGGAGTTGTACTGTAGCTAGTGACGTGTCATTGGTGGGATAGGGGTGGGAGTTGTACTGTAGCTAGTGACGTGTCATTGGTGGGATAGGGTTGGGAGTTGTACTGTAGCTAGTGACGTGTCATTGGTGGGATAGGGATTGGGAGTTGTACTGAGCTAGTGACTTGTCATTGGTGGGATATGGGTGGGAGTTGTACTGTAGCTAGTGACGTGTCATTGGTGGGATAGGGGTGGGAGTTGTACTGTAGCTAGTGACGTGTCATTGGTGGGATAGGGGTGGGAGTTGTACTGTAGCTAGTGACGTGTCATTGGTGGGATAGGGGTGGGAGTTGTACTGTAGCTAGTGACGTGTCATTGGTGGGATAGGGGTGGGAGTTGTACTGTAGCTAGTGACGTGTCATTGGTGGGATAGGGGTGGGAGTTGTACTGTAGCTAGTGACGTGTCATTGGTGGGATAGGGATTGGGAGTTGTACTGAGCTAGTGACTTGTCGTTGGTGGGATAGGGATTGGGAGTTGTTCTGAGCTAGTGACGTGTCATTGGTGGGATAGGGGTGGGAGTTGTACTGTAGCTAGTGACGTGTCATTGGTGGGATAGGGGTGGGAGTTGTACTGTAGCTAGTGACGTGTCATTGGTGGGATAGGGGTGGGAGTTGTACTGTAGCTAGTGACGTGTCATTGGTGGGATAGGGGTGGGAGTTGTACTGTAGCTAGTGACGTGTCATTGGTGGGATAGGGGTGGGAGTTGTACTGTAGCTAGTGACGTGTCATTGGTGGGATAGCGATTGGGAGTTGTACTGTAGCTAGTGACGTGTCATTGGTGGGATAGGGGTGGGAGTTGTACTGTAGCTAGTGCCGTGTCATTGGTGGGATAGGGGTGGGAGTTGTACTGTAGCTAGTCACGTGTCATTGGTGGGATAGCGATTGGGAGTTGTACTGTAGCTAGTGACGTGTCATTGGTGGGATAGGGGTGGGAGTTGTACTGTAGCTAGTGACGTGTCATTGGTGGGATAGGGGTGGGAGTTGTACTGTAGCTAGTGACGTGTCATTGGTGGGATAGGGGTGGGAGTTGTACTGTAGCTAGTGACGTGTCATTGGTGGGATAGGGATTGGGAGTTGTACTGAGCTAGTGACTTGTCATTGGTGGGATAGGGGTGGGAGTTGTACTGTAGCTAGTGACGTGTCATTGGTGGGATAGGGGTGGGAGTTGTACTGTAGCTAGTGACGTGTCATTGGTGGGATAGCGATTGGGAGTTGTACTCTAGCTAGTGACGTGTCATTGGTGGGATAAGGATTGGGAGTTGTACTGTAGCTAGTGACGTGTCATTGGTGGGATAGGGGTGGGAGTTGTACTGTAGCTAGTGACGTGTCATTGGTGGGATAGCGATTGGGAGTTGTACTTTAGCTAGTGACGTGTCATTGGTGGGATAGGGGTGGGAGTTGTACTGTAGCTAGTGACGTGTCATTGGTGGGATAGGGATTGGGAGTTGTACTGTAGCTAGTGACGTGTCATTGGTGGGATAGGGATTGGGAGTTGTACTGAGCTAGTGACTTGTCATTGGTGTGATAGGGGTGGGAGTTGTACTGTAGCTAGTGACGTGTCATTGGTGGGATAGCGATTGGGAGTTGTACTGTAGCTAGTGACGTGTCATTGGTGGGATAGGGGTGGGAGTTGTACTGTAGCTAGTGACGTGTCATTGGTGGGATAGGGGTGGGAGTTGTACTGTAGCTAGTGACGTGTCATTGGTGGGATAGGGGTGGGAGTTGTACTGTAGCTAGTGACGTGTCATTGGTGGGATAGGGATTGGGAGTTGTACTGAGCTAGTGACTTGTCATTGGTGGGATATGGGTGGGAGTTGTACTGTAGCTAGTGACGTGTCATTGGTGGGATAGGGGTGGGAGTTGTACTGTAGCTAGTGACGTGTCATTGGTTGCAGTTGTAAGACACTTGAATGGAGTTTAATAGAGCATCAGACAATAACAGATGATGTGTGAGTCAGTGATTACCTTTAATAGAACCTAGTTTCACTCCACTTATTTTGTATTGTTGGCCGTGAAAGCCATTGTGATGTAATATTTTTCGGTCTGTCTGTCTCTGTGTCAATCCTAGCCTAAGGGCTTGGCACAGTGGTGAACAACAATGCTCATTTGAACACATCAACACTGTATTGAACAGTTTTTTCAGTGTCTTTGTTTCATTGGACATCAAGGAAAAGTGGAAGACAGTGATATGTCTGATGTTTCCTGTTTTGGTGCACGATTATTCCCTGCTTTGGGCTAACATCAAGGGCAGTGGAAATGAGCTGGCATTAATTAATCTGCTTTGATTCCTGTCACGGCATACACGCACACACACTCGCACACCTCCCCAAAAACAAATTTATTGCTGATTTATTTATTGCTGGATTTATTTAAATTATCGCCCAGCTCTAACACGCACACACACACACACACGCACACAAACACACACACACACACAAACACACACACACACACACACACACACACACACACACACACACACACACACACACTCTCTGTGTTGGAGTCCTACTCTGCTCCTGGCTATAGGATCAGACAGAGGGCTCTCTGTGTTGGAGCCCTACTCTGCTCCTGGCTATAGGATCAGACAGAGGGCTCTCTGTGTTGGAGTCCTACTCTGCTCCTGGCTATAGGATCAGACAGAGGGCTCTCTGTGTTGGAGTCCTACTCTGCTCCTGGCTATAGGATCAGACAGAGGGCTCTCTGTGTTGGAGTCCTACTCTGCTCCTGGCTATAGGATCAGACAGAGGGCTCTCTGTGTTGGAGTCCTACTCTGCTCCTGGCTATAGGATCAGACAGAGGGCTCTCTGTGTTGGAGTCCAGTAGTGTAAAGTAGGATTTGAACTGTGTTGGAGGATGATGGTCTTTAGTCCAGTAGTGTAAAGTAGGATTTGAACTGTGTTGGAGGATGATGGTCTTTAGTCCAGTAGTGTAAAGTAGGATTTGAACTGTGTTGGAGGATGATGGTCTTTAGTCCAGTAGTGTAAAGTAGGATTTGAACTGTGTTGGAGGATGATGGTCTTTAGTCCAGTAGTGTAAAGTAGGATTTGAACTGTGTTGGAGGATGATGGTCTTTAGTCCAGTAGTGTAAAGTAGGATTTGAACTGTGTTGGAGGATGATGGTCTTTAGTCCAGTAGTGTAAAGTAGGATTTGAACTGTGTTGGAGGATGATGGTCTTTAGTCCAGTAGTGTAAAGTAGGATTTGAACTGTGTTGGAGGATGATGGTCTTTAGTCCAGTAGTGTAGAGTAGGATTTGAACTGTGTTGGAGGATGATGGTCTTGTGTTTCCTCCATCCTCAGCCCCAACCTAGCCAGGCAGGATCCCCAGGGGCTAGCCTAGTACAGAGACACTCAGCGTCAGTTTACAGCGGAAGCTCACACAGCTTAGTGTGTGTGTGTGTTTCACAGTGCTCATCATCCCAAACGACAGGGGAAGAGTAGTGCCACGAGTTCGCTCTTCCCCCTTTCCCCCTCTCTCTTCCGTCCCTGCGAATGACTTTCACATGTTCACAGATGTGATATGATTCTCCTGAGCTCTCTAAGTCTGGGAGTTCATTGACTGTCTGACTAAGCTGACTTATGCACTGGGACTGGAGGACAAGGACAGCATGTGTTGTCCAACAACATTTTGCATTATGTGTCACTGCACTACATGTACAGTGATCTCTACACAGCGATCTCCACACAGCAGTCTCCACACAGCGATCTCCACACAGCGATCTCCACACAGCGATCTCCACACAGCAGTCTCCACACAGCGATCTCCACACATCGATCTCCACAGCGATCTCCACACAGCAGTCTCCACACAGCGATCTCCACACAGCGATCTCTACACAGTGATCTGCATTTTGAGCTCTGTTGGCAAGTTACCTTCAAATCCTACATTGTTATTTGGAAATATTTGGAAGTATTTATGAGGCTCTGGCTTTGTCCTCCTTAGTGTGGCCTTCAGCTTTCAGCTGCACAGTGAGGTTTGAATCACTAAGAAGATAAGAGTCTGATATTCTAAATAGCGTTATTGAGAAGTCATTGAAAATCAATGCCGTTTTTTCTACGTTTTGAATTGACCTGGCGTATGTGATTGGCCCATGCAGCCTCTTAAAGGAAGATTCATAAACCAGGCCAAGCAGAGCTGTGTAATCTGAAGGAATGGACGGCCCCTGGCACTCTAACATTATGACTGTGTCATCATTGACCGCCTGCCTGGAATAGCCAGTCGAAGTGTGTACATGTGTGTGTGTGTGCAGGTTTGTGTGTGTATTCACAGGGAGGCGTAGCCGGCTGTATGACTGAGGACTCCACTCAAACAGCACAAATTATGCTCCTTTTATTGGCAGCTCCCAGGTTATCCCACTAACCAACCCCCCTCCCTGGCCCTCAGAATGCCCTTATAAAAATGATCTCACCACTCAGTAGATCCTCTCCCCTCCTGTTCTCTCCTCTCCTGCCTCCTCCCATCCCCTTCTCTACCAGGGGATTCTCCCTCTGCTCTCCAGACAGAGCTAAACCCATCAGGCCCCAGCTGAGAGGAATGGAACAGATCGACTCCAGTTACTCATCCTAAGCTTGTGTTAAGAAGCCCCTGTGTATGTGTAGCCTAGCTGGTCTAGCAGAGAGACACTGTTCGTTCCTTTTCCGTCCTCTTAAATGTATATAATTTCTACCACTTGAAGAGAAGGAACTACAAGGCTGCATCTTTATAACACTTATCTACCACAACAATATGATGGATCTAGACTCTTACAGGATGAGGTACATGTTGTTTATTTCTTGGCTGTTGTAGAGCATCCCTGTAGCCCTCAAATTTCAAATCTGGATCTTGAAACCAGTCACACTTCTGGTTTTCATCCTCTCCTTCTGATCAGGGACTGATTCAGACCTAGGACACCAGGTAAGTGCAATTAACTACCAGGTAGAAACAAAAACAGAAGTGTATTGGCCCTCCAGGACCAGAGTTGAACAGCCTGATGTAGACCATCACTGTGTGTTAGACCAGGGTTTCCCTAACTGGGTGGACATTTTGGCTTTTGACAAAAATCATAATATTTAACATTCATGAAAATATAAGAGTCATACATCATTTAAAAGCCTAACTTCTTGTTAATCCAGCCGCTTTGTCAGATTTCAAAAAGGCTTTACGGCAAAAGCACACCATGAGATTATCTGAGGACAGCGCCCCGCACACAAGCATTACATTCATTTTCCAACCAGGCAGAGGCGTCACGACAGTCAGAAATAGCGATAAAATAAATCACTTATTTTTGAAGATGTTCATCTGGTTGCAATCACAAGGGTCCCAGCTACATACCAAATGGTCCTTTTTTTTGATAAAGTCCTTCTTTATATCCCCAAAAAGTCAGTTTAGTTGGCGCGCTTGACTCAGTAATCCACCGGTTTCCCTCGTTCAAAATGCATACAAATGAATCCCGTAAATTACCAATAAACTTCTTCCAAACAAGTCAAACAACGTTCCTAATCAATCCTCAGGTACCCTAATATGTAAATAAACGATAACATTTAATGACGGAGAATAGTATTGTCATTACCGGACATAAATAACGAAGTGCGCACCCTCACCGGAACGCGCTACAAACACTACAGCCAAAAGGGGAGCCACTTACAAAAACTACAAATTCTAGCTCATTTTTCTAAAAATAAGCCTGAAACTCTTTCTAAAGACTGTTGACATCTAGTGGAAGCCCTAGGAACTGCAATCTGGGAGGTATTCCTTTTATATTCCCATTGACAGCCATTCTAAACAGTGGTGAGCTGAAGAAAAATAAAATTCTGGATGGATTGTCCTCGGGTTTTCGCCTGCCATATCAGTTCTGTTATACTCACAGACATTAGAGTGTTTTCTATCCAATACTACCAATTATATGCATATCCTAGCTTCTGGGCCTGAGTAATAGGCAGTTTACTTTGGACACCTCATTCATCCAAACTTCCGAATACTGCCCCCTATCTCGAAGAAGTTTTCATCGACATCCATGTCATTGGCATCGGGGTAGCAGTTGTTGTTGGGGGTTAGCTGTCTTGCTCAAGGGCAGAATGGCAGATTTTCCCACGTTGCCGGCTCGGGGATTCAAACCAGCAACCTTTCAGTTACTGGCCCAACGCTCTTAACTGGGGAACTCTCAAAAAATTTACTCCAACTGGGAAAAATAGTTTTGAACGTTCATACGATTCCAAGTCAGAAACTCAGGTATCTTTCTAGAGCTCCGACTTTGCAACCTAAAGATCACTGACTTTATGATTTGATTTGACTTCAGAGTTCCCAGTAGTCTTGAAAGCACAATTAGACAGCCTTGTTCGTTCCTCTGTAGTGTGAGAAGAGAGTGAGGTCCATAGGGATGTTCATACATCAGCCGGGTGCAGGAAGACCATCCATTACCCATAATCATTCAAACATAATTGGCCAGGCGGCGTGTTGAGAGGGAGAGAGATGAAAAATACAGGTAACCGCCAAAATAATGAAGGGATGAGTATACTGAAAGCAGGTGCTTTCACACAGGTGTGGTTCCTGAGTGAATTACCTTATTTTTATTGCATTGGTACTGTTGTCACAAGTACTGTATGTGGTACATTTTCACAACTCTTAGCACACAACTCCAATCTGGTTACACTTGTAACGCAGCCAGTCTTTCATTCAAAACCTGTCATTGTGAACATCTTTCACCACACAACCATTCATACAAAATATGTTTATTGTGAAATGTAATGAGAACGGTGGTTTAATCACTAAAACACAACATAATGACATCTTTTCAATTTAGTCGTTTTAACTACCAGTTAATCCAATAGCAAACAATGCAAGATATGTCTTTCGAATCGCACTTAGAAGTGCTGAAAGTAATATGCTACAGTACAGTACTGTTAATTACAGTAGATTACACAGTTTTCACATTAGGCAATGCACTTACATTACCCAACAAATTTGACTGAAAATCTATAATTTCCATAATATCTATCCAATGTGTGATCAATGAAGACATTCTCTACAATCATTGATGAAAAAAATGTATATATAATTGCAACATAGGTGAACTGTCTGTAAGAAATGTATGTTTTTAGTGTATTACATGTATTTAAACAAATGAGAAGAGAATCATATGAAACGTATTGTGTGCATTGTGAAAGGCAATTACTTTATATGAAAGGTATTTCTAGGTGACACTGATTAGGTGAAAAAGTTAGTATGATTTTGTGTAGTCAATTGAAAACGTGCTCAAAGTTGTGAAAAACTGCCTTTTTGATGATCTGTTTTGAGTTTTGTACTAAGAGTTGTGAAATTTTACCACATACTTGTGAAAATAGTCCCAAAGCGATAAAAAAAAAACTGTACGCAATTAACATCCCATTGCGCTTAGGGTCATGTTTAAAAAGTCCCAGTTGTCCATTATTATAGCTACCATGGCTAAAAGAAGAGATCTCAGTGACTTTGAAAGAGGGGTCTCAAAGGTGCACAGGGGGTTTAAAGAGGGTGTGTGTGTGTGTGTGTGTGTGTGTGTGTGTGTGTCACCAGATCTCAACCCATTTGAAAAGTGATGGGAGATTCTGGAGCAGTGCCTGAGATCAGTTTCCACCACCATCAACAAAACACCAAATGATGGAATTTCTCGTGGAAGAATGGTGTCACATACCTCTAATATTTTTCCAGACACTTGTAAAATCTATGCCAAGGTGCATTGAAGCTGTTCTCAATGGTGGTGTCCCAACGCCCTATTAAAACACTTTATCATCCCTGTTCTGTGGCTCATCTGAAACAACACGTCATTGTCTCTCTCTCTCTCTCTCTCTCTCTCTCTTTCTCTTCCTCTTCCTCTTTCTCTTTCTCTTTCTCTGCTCTCTTCTCTGCTCTCTCTCTCAGATAATAGCATGTAGTTACACAGAGATCGCTCCATAAACCTATTGTCAACGTAGAACCACTTTCTGAATTCTATAGTGTCTAAGAAAAGGGGGTTTGAGCCAGTTTAGGACCATTGAAGAATGTAAGGATTCCGACCATCAATTGCTTGTTTTGAAATTGCATCAAAATGAATCACCTTCTGAATGAGCTCATGGGACAGACCAGAGACCATTCCATTCAACTTCACTAACTTCCAAATGTGGTTTGTGTTTCATACTGAATCTAATACAGTTAATATAAAGAATAGCACCTTCAGACACAAGGATGCAATGAGCATTACTACACCCTGTTACACAGGGGTCAATTCTATTTATAAAACAACAATAGCAGTGGGTGTTTATACTGCATTGCAGTAACAGGGATAATAATAGTCAATTCCAATTACATGAAGACGGTGATTGTGTTATCGTGACAAAAGCAAACATTAAAGTAAATGCATGGAAGCTTGGTGATTGTTGACGTCAATCTTGTTGTCAACATCAGAAGGATTAAATTGCAGCTTTGAAACTGTGAGAGGTTGAAGCAGGTGTTATGTTATGTGTGGATCAATGAATCAATGCAGAAGAAGTTCTACGATCAGCACAACTAGAATAACACTGGCAGCTATTCTACCTTCACTCTTCAACCTTCACGCTTCTACCATCATCTGAATGGTGGGTAAGAATGATGGATTATCTTCTATGACAGTGGTTCCCAAACTGTGGGGCAAGGGATCGGCAGGGGTGGGCGCCCCCACACTGTCATAGAGGATAAAGGAACTCAGTCCGGCTTTCAACTTACTCTTGAAAGTTGTAATAGTAGAATGCATAAGGTGCAATTTCGAAATTGAGTAGTGTATCATCAGTTTTCCTGTTGTCATATCAGTCATTGCATATCATAGGGAACTATTTATAACTTGTCAGAAATGTCCAGATCAACGAGCCCATGTCAGCTTTTGTCAGCTTGGTGAGCCCATGTCAGCTTGGTGTTTTAGCCCATAGATTTTTTGATAATGTTGAATACTCAAGACATGGCAACATTTATAAAATTGCAAGAAAATTAGCTTTAAAATGGCAAAAAGAATTCTGCACCCCATGACAAAATGTGTAGAATTGGAGGAAATAAGCTTTAAGCCTGCAAAATTGTCTCTCCACCAACAAGAGGGGTGTGAACAGTTAGTGTCATGTACAGTGTTTGTGCCCATAGAAATAGACGTGGCACGCAAGTGCAGGGGTGGCGCGGGATGTTCCCCAATGCGGTCAGGGGAAGTTTGGGAACTCCTGCTCTATGACACATAGAGTATGTTCCTAAAGGAGACCAGATTTTCTCCTGCCCATGCTGTAAAACACACATACAGTCCTCGTCGCTAGAGATTAAGAATAATTTAAAGACATGGCTTATACATTGAGTGTACAAAACATTAGGAACACCTGCTCTTTCCATGACATAGACTGACCTGTTAAATTAAAATTCTTATTTACAATGACGGCTACCAAAAGGCAAAAGGCCTCCTACGAGGACGGGGGCTGGGATTTAAAAATGTAATTTCTTAAATAAAAATATAGGACAAAACACACATCACAACAAGAGAGACAACACAACACTACATAAAGAGAGACTTAAGACAAAAAAGTATGGCAGCAACACATGACAAAACAGCATGGTAGCAACACAACATGACAACAACATGGTAGCAACACAAAACAGGGTACAAACATTATTGGGCACAGACAACAGCACAAAGGGCAAGATGGTAGAGACAACAATACATCACACAAAGCAGCCACAACTGTCAGTAAGAGTGTCCATGATTGAGTCTTTGAATGAAAAGATTGAGATAAAACTGTCTAGTTTGAGTGTTTGTTTCTGCTTGTTCCAGTCGCTAGCTCCAGTGAACTGAAAAGACGAGCGACCCAGGGATGTGTGTGCTTTGGGGACCTTTAACAGAATGTGACTGGCAGAACGGGTGTTGTATGTGGAGGATGAGGGCTGCAGTAGATATCTCAGATAGGGGGGATTGAGGCCTAAGAGGGTTTAATAAATAAGCATCAACCAGTGGGTATTGCAACGGGTATACAGAGATTACCATTTTACAGAGGAGGGATGTGTCCTATAAGGAGCATTGGTGGCAAATCTGATGGCCGAATGGTAAAGACCATCTAGCCGCTCAAGAGCACCCATACCTGCCGATCTATAAATTACGTTTCCGTAATCTAGAATGGGTAGGGTGGTCATCTGAATCAGGGTTAGTTTGGCAGCTGGGGTGAAAGAGGAGCGATTACGATAGAGGAAACAAAGTCTAGATTTAACTTTAGCCTGCAGGTTTGATATGTGCTGAGAGATGGACAGTGTACCATCTCGCCATACTCCCAAGTACTTGTATGAGGTGACTACCTCAAGCTCTAAACCCTCAGAGGTAGTAATCACACCTGTGTGGAGAGGGGCATTCTTCTACCAAAGCACATTACCTTTGTTTTGGAGGTGTTCAGAACAAGGTTAAGGGCAGAGAAAGCTTGTTGAACACTAAGAAAGCTTTGTTGTAGAGCATTTAACACAAAATCCGGGGAGGGTCCAGCTGAGTATAAGACTGTATCATATGCATTTAAATGGATGAGAGAGCTTCCTACTGCCTGAGCCATGTTGTTAATGTAAATTGAGAAGAGCGTGGGGCCTAGGATCACGCCTTGGGGTACACCCTTGGTGACATGCAGTGGCTGAGACAGCAGATGTTCTGACTGTATACACTGCACTCTTTGAGAGAGGTAGTTAGCAAACCAGGCCAAAGACCCCTCGGAGACACCAATACCCCTTAACCGGCCCACAAGAATGAAATGGTCTACCGTATCAAAAGCTTTGGCCAGTCAATAAAGATAGCAGCACAGCATTGCTTAGAATCAAGGGCAATGTTGACATCATTGAGGACCTTTAAGGTTGCAGTGACACATCCATAACCTGAGTGGAAACCTGATTTTATACCAGAGAGAATACTATAGACATCAAGAAAGCTAGTCAGTTGATTATTGACAAGTTTTTCCAACACTTTTGATAAACAGGGCAAAATAGAAATAGGCCTATAACAGTTAGGATCAGTTTGATCTCCCCCTTTAAATAAAGGACGAACTGTGGCTGCCTTCCAAGCAATGGGAACCTCCCCAGAGAGGAGAGACAGGTTAAAAAGGTCAGAGATATGCTTGGCGATGATACGGGCAGCAACCTTAAAGAAGAAAGGGTCTAAACCATCTGACGCAGATGTTTTTTGGGGGTTAAGTTTAAGGAGCTCCTTTAGCACCTCGGACTCTGTGACCACCTGCAGGGAGAAACTTTGTAGCTGGGCAGAGGGAAAAGAGGGAGGAGCATCGGGGCTTGTCACATTAGAAGGGGTGGGAGATGAGGAAATGTTGGAAGGGCAAGGAGGCATGGTTGAGTCAAATAGGAATCCTGATTTAATGAAGTGGTGATTAAAAAGCTCAGCCATGTGCTTCTTGTCAGTAACAACCACATCATTAACTTTAAGGGACATGGGCAGCTGTGAGGAGAAGGGTTTATTCTCCAGGTCTTTAACCGTTTTCTAGAACTTCTTGGGGTTAGACCCACAGAGAGAGAACTGCTCCTTAAAGTAACTAACTTTGGCCTTCCGGATAGCCTGAGTGCACTTATTTCTCATTTGCCTTTATGATAGCCAGTCAGCTTGAATATGTGTGTGCCGAGCCTTTCGCCAAATGCAGTTCTTGAGGTGGAGTAACTCTGCAAGATCATGGTTGAACCAGGGGCTGAACCTGTTTTTAATTATAATTTTCTTCATGGGGGCGTGTTTAACAATACCACTGAAAATATAAAAAAAGAAGGTCCAAGCGTCTTCAACAGAGGGGATTAAGCTGATTATATACCAATTTACAGAGGCCAGGTCATGAAGGAAGGCTTGCTCATTAAAGTTTTTTACCAAGTGCTTATGACAAATCAGGACAGGTCGTTTCACTGAGAAGCCATTACGAACACAGGCTGTAAAACAGTGATCACTAAGGTCATTACTGAAAACACCAGACTGATACCTATCAGCATTATTTGTGAGGATAACATTGAGGAGAGTAGCCTTTCCTGGATGTTTGGAGTCATACCTTGTGGGATGGGTAATAATCTGAGAAGGATTTAGGGAGTCCCATTGCTTTAGGACTTGGTCAGGTGGTTTAAGCATGTCCCAGTTTAGGTCACCTAGCAAGACAAATTCAGACTTAGTTGAAGGTAAATCATTTAGGTGTTGTAGAGAGCTTTCATCTACCTTCCACAGGCTGTAAGTGTATTATTATTAACGGAGTGGCTGCAGATACAGAGTTTTAGTATTCCAATTTGCCCAGGAGGCTAAAAATACGGTATTTCGGTGCATGTGTAGGATTTTCATTTTATGGAGCTGAGTGCCCACTCCGTTGCCTACGTAGCTGCTGTGCTGAGTACTCCACTGCCGCTCCCTCCTCCTTGATCGCCTTTGTCATGGTCACTAGTGATGCCTGGGTTGACTCATAACCCGCAGCCCCCTCAGCCCACACTAATGGTCACTGGTGAAGCCTACAAACTTCATGTTGTACACAAAACTGTTCTAACTATTGCATTCCATTCATCACTAAGCATAAGAGGAATGTCATGTTATTTTTTCATGAGGGGAGTAGGCTACATGCAGCTATTTACATGCTTTACACAAAATGCATTATCGCCATATTCATACAAACTTTGTTGTCAGTATTACAAACTTAAGCACAACACGAACAGGCAGTCTAGTGATTTCAAGTTCATTGATGTTGAGTTAGTTACATGCAGCTATTTACTCTCTCCACGAAATCAGCATACTATGGCGTATGGCATAACTATGGCACAGGGTGATGCAAAACAAACTTGCCCATTGTCAGACTCTTTTCACCAGCCCCCATACATGCTCGGTTGCCTAGAACGTTTGGCTGCCTAGAAGGTTTGGCTGCCCAGAGATGGAGCGCAGCAAGACACAGACACGCAGTCTAGTGATTGAACTTACTTTTTTCATCATCATTGTAAACATTGGCTAAGCTGCTCAGGAGGCAGACAGACAGTCAGTCAAGTATTGCTTTTTCAGGAACTATGATATGGCAGCAACTATAAAGATTAGCCTACATCATCACACAAAACATTGATTGTTGTTTCTCCAAAGTGTAGGGACTGCATCCTTCTTGTGCAACTGCAATATTGGTTACAACAGACAGAGAGACAAGGTTGTAGCCTTCATAATATACAGTATGTTTTACGAATGTTCGTTAAAATTGCGCAGGGTTTTTATTTCAGCTGTTCAGAAATATGAGGAAGAGACAAAGGCTAAGTCATCATTGTTCAGAAGACGGGGAGAAAAGAGATAAACTGAAGAGGGGGAGTGTGTGCAGCAGCTACTTTAGAAAACTAATGTGTGCGTAAAATAACACATGCGCAGAATGTCTTTTTTATTTTATTTCACCTTTATTTAACCAGGTAGGCCAGTTGAGAACAAGTTCTCATTTACAACTGCGACCTGGCCAAGATAAAGCAAAGCAGTGTGACACAAACAACAACACAGAGTTACGCATGGAATAAACAAACATACAGTCAATAACACAATAGAAAAGTCTACACACAGTGTGTGCAAATGAGGTAAGATAAGGGAGGTAAGGCAATAAATAGGCCATAGTGGCGAAATAATTACACTTTAGCAATTAAACACTGGAGTGATAGATGTGCAGAAGATGAATGTGCAAGTAGAGATACTGGGGTGCAAAGGAGCAAAAAACTAAATAACAGTATGGGGATGAGGTAGTTGGATGGGCTATTTACAGATTGGCTATTTACAGGTGCAGTGATCTGTGAGCTGCTCTGACAGCTGGTGCTTAAAGTTAGAGAGGGAGATATGAGTCTCCAGCTTCAGTGATTTTTGCAATTCGTTCCAATGTGATCCGGATCCTTAAGTAAGAGATTTCCGGAGTGGGGGTGTGGCTTTGGCGAAAACACTGTATCCATAACCACGGCCTATTATTAATCCCTTATGATGAAATTAAATAGAAACCTACACTTTAATATAACACTGTCGGGACGTGACTATGTGATGACTGGTATTCATTGAATAATTACGTTCTACGTTTAATTATTACTCGATTAAATTAATCATGTAATAATTAACTCATCAAGAATTTGGGGCACCATGGGAAAGTGTATTTAATTAGTTACCATTTCCCAAAATAACTATATCAATACCATACCAGTCATCAATCAATCATTTATTAATTATTTCCTCATATCAGTCTCATTCTGAACGTTGTTGACTCCGTTAATCTGCACAAACCCTAACCTAAGTGATGAATCAGCGATACACAAATTAGCTTAATTAATTATTTACTAACTAACTAAATAATCACACAGAAATACATAAACACACACACTGTATATGCTATTGATTACTAACATAAGGCAATGAGAAGTCCCTAGTGGACTAACAAAAACACGGCCGTTTGGTTACACAATGGAAAGGGGTGGGGAAAGAAAAAGAGCGGTAGAGACAAAGAGAGTGGACTTATCGTACATACATTTGGAACTACGCTCACCGTAAATATGAATATTTAGCACCCTAACAACCGCTCATCGGATTTAACAACCGCTCAAGACGAAAGGGAATCTTGGTCAATTGTCCTAGACTACTTCATAGTACCCAGCTGCAGACTGAGAATGTTTGGTCTAATCTTCTCCTTCACTCGTTGAGAGTTTCGCAGGATCTTACTTTCCCATTTCCCACTTTACCACTGTGTGGTACACCTCTGATGTGTCGTTACACAATGGAAAGAGGTGGGGAAAGATAAAGAACAGGAGAGACAAAGAGAGTGGACTTATCGTACATACATTTCGAACTACGCTCATCGTAAATATGAATATTTAGCACCCTAACAACCGCTCATTCGGATTTAGAAATGCAACACTCCAGAACAAAAGAAGCCTACAACTAAGAAGGACATTGTGACCTCTGATGGACATCCAGAGACTTGCATCGAACTACTCGCCATAGATGGACGAGTGGTTTCAACAGAGAGACAACAGAGAAAGTCAAAGTCTTGGTCAATTGTCCTAGACTACTTCATAGTACCCAGCTGCAGACTGAGAATGTTTGGTCTAATCTTCACCTTCACTCGTTGAGAGTTTCGCAGGATCTTATCATTTTCTGGTCTTGTAGTTTTAACCTTTTCGTGACGTCCGGCTTACACCATCTGCCTGCTTGGTCTAATGTACATTTCATTACGAGTTCTTTTAAGCACTCTGGCCTGAAAGGCGGTTCCATCATGTTGACACAAACTCTGAGCTCACTTGGGCGTGGCTACTGACCGTCACAAGTTTTGCAAGAAAAACTATTCTTATTTAGAAGGCTGAAATCACATTCCTATCTTTTCACAAATAGTTACATATTTAATCATATACGTTTTACAACATTTAGATGTAAATCTGAAATATACATTGTGAAAGCTCTTAAAGTTACGATGTTTCCGTTATAACGTCTTTCTGATCATGTTAATGACAAAAGAGATACTAATTTCCCATATTCCATCCCTCATCATCCCCAACATTTGGATGTTGAAGTATATTATCCCAGTGTCCATTGTCTGATGTTTGAAGTTTTGGGCAAGAGTCTCTCTTCTGTAACACAAAGGATTTATTTCCCAATACTGCAGAACCAAACGGAGAGTTTCTGCAAGGTATTTACGATCTGGTTGTTAAGTCATAAAACTGTGCCAACTCCAACAGGAGAGAGAGAATTTGGCTATCTGTCAGCCATTGGCCTAGCTTATCCGGCACCCTTGATCCTCACCAAGGAGAGAGAGTCATGACAACACTTTTACTTTAACGTAATGATACAACTAGTTGTTGATTCCAGACTTCACTCATCATGGGGTTAAGACGTGCTCCTGAGTGGCGCAGCGGTCTAAGGCACTGCATCTCAGTGCTAGAGGCATCACTACAGACCCTGGTTCGATTATAGGCTGTATCACAACCGGCCGTGATTGGGAGTCCCATAGGACGGAGCACAATTGGCCCAGAGTCGTCCGGGTTAGGGTTTGGCCGGGGTAGGCCGTCATTGTAAATAAAAATGTGTTCTTAAGTTCACTAGGGTAGGGGGCAGCATTCGGAATTTTGGATGAAAAGCGTGCCCAAATTAAACTGCCTGCTACTCAGGCCCATAAGCTAGGATATGCATATAATTAGGAGATTTGGATAGAAAACACTCTAAATTTTCCAAAACTATTAAAATAATGTCTGTGAGTCTGATATGGCAGGCGAAAACCTGAGGAAAATCCATCCAGGAAGTACTATTATTTTGAAAGGCTGTTTTTCCTGTCACGCGGGACTAGGTTGGCGAAAGAACCAGACGCAGAGAGAGAGAGCCGCTTGGGAAAAATATTCCTTATATTTTTTCTTAACAAAAACTGATTAGGCCCGAACATCCAGGGCGCCGAGAGAACTCTTGCCAAACACCCAAAATACACACACGTAACAAAAAACAATCCCGCACAAAACAAGGGCGGGTCAAACTCCTAATTATAGGGAAGCTCATTACGAAACAAAAAACAGGTGCAACTAATAAGACAAAACAAACAGACAAACGAAAAAGGGATCGGTGGCGGCTAGTAGGACGGTGACGACGACCGCCGAGCACCGCCCGAACAGGCAGGGGAGTCAACTTCGGCGGAAGTCGTGACAGTACCCCCCTCCTGACGCGCGGCTCCCGCAGCGCGCCGCCACCGGCCTCGAGGACGACCCGGAGGGCGAGGTGCCGGGCGATCCGGGTGGAGGCGGTGGAAGTCTCTCAGTAGAGTAGGATCTAAAATGTCCCCCACCGGAACCCAGCATCTCTCCTCCGGACCGTACCCCTCCCAGTCCACGAGGTACTGTAGGCCCCTCACCCGGCGTCTCGAGTCCAGAATGGCACGTACTGTGTACGCCGGGGACCCCTCGATCTCCAGAGGGGGTGGAGGGACCTCAGGCACCTCACCTTCTTGCAGGGGACCAGCCACCACCGGCCTGAGGAGAGACACATGAAACGAGGGGTTAATACGGTAATACCTAGGGAGTTGTAACCTATAACACACCTCGTTTATTCTCCTCAGGACTTTAAACGGCCCCACACACTGCGGCCCCAGCTTCCGACAGGGCAGGCGGAGAGGCAGGTTTCGGGTCGAGAGCCAGACCCTGTCCCCCGGTGTGAACACGGGGGCCTCACTGCGGTGCTGGTCAGCGCTCCTCTTCTGCCGTTGTCCTGCTAACTTTAGCGACTCCTGGACGGCTTTCCAGGTGTCCTTGGAGCGCTGTACCCATTCCTCTACCGCAGGAGCCTCGGTCTGACTCTGGTGCCATGGGGCCAGGACCGGCTGGTAACCTAACACACACTCAAATGGGGACATGTTCGTTGAGGAGTGGCGGAGGGAGTTCTGAGCGAGCTCAGCCCAAGGAACATACCTCGCCCACTCACCAGGCCGGTCCCGGCAATATGACCGCAGAAACCTGCCCACATCCTGGTTTACGCGCTCCACCTGCCCATTACTCTCGGGGTGAAAACCCGAGGTCAAGCTGACCGAGACCCCCAGTCTTTCCATAAACGCCCTCCAAACTCTGGACGTGAATTGGGGGCCCCGATCAGAAACGATGTCCTCAGGCACCCCATAGTGCCGGAAGACATGGGTAAACAAGGCTTCCACAGTCTGCAGGGCCGTAGGGAGACCGGGCAACGGGATGAGACGGCAGGACTTGGAAAACCGATCCACAACGACCAAAATCGTAGTACTTCCCTGGGACGGGGGAAGATCGGTAAGAAAGTCCACCAATAAGTGTGTCCACGGCCGTTGTGGAACGGGGAGGGGCTGTAACTTCCCTCTAGGCAAGTGCCGAGGAGCCTTGCTCTGAGCGCACACCGAGCAGGAGGAGACATAAAATCTCACGTCCTTAGCCAACGTGGGCCACCAGTATCTCCCTCTAAGACTCCGCACTGTCCTCTCGATGCCAGGATGACCCGAGGAGGGGAGAGTATGAGCCCAACGGATTAGCTTATCCCGGACCCCTCCCGGCACGTACTGAACCCCCGCTGGACAGTTAGGAGGGGTCTGCTCTAACCGTGAGGCTCTCTCTATCTCCGCGTCCACCTCCCATACCACCGGTGCCACGAGACATGAAGGTGGAATGATGGGAGTTGGCTCAACGGACCGCTCCTCGGTATCATAGAGACGGGACAGCGCGTCGGCCTTGGTGTTTTGGGAGCCTGGTCGGTACGAGATGGTGAACTGAAACCGGGTGAAAAACATGGCCCATCTAGCCTGACGCGGATTTAGTCTCCTCGCTTCCCGGATGTACTCGAGATTACGATGGTCAGTCCAGATGAGAAAAGGGTGTTTCGCCCCCTCAAGCCAATGTCTCCACACCTTCAGAGCCTTGACTACAGCTAACAACTCCCGGTCCCCCACATCATAGTTTCGCTCCGCCGGACCGAGCTTCCTCGAAAAGAAGGCACAAGGGCGGAGCTTGGGTGGTTCGCCCGAGCGCTGGGACAGCACGGCCCCGACCCCCGCCTCGGACGCGTCCACCTCCACTATGAACGCTAAAGAGGGGTCCGGATGCGCCAACACGGGCGCATTGGTAAACAGCTCCCTCAGACGACTGAAAGCTCTGTCCGCCTCTGCTGACCAACGCAAGCGCACCGGTCCTCCCTTCAGCAGTGAGGTAATGGGAGCAGCCACCTGACCAAAACCCCGGATAAACCTCCGGTAGTAATTGGCAAACCCTAAAAACCGCTGCACCTCTTTCACCGTGGTCGGAGTCGGCCAATTACGCACGGCTGTAACGCGGTCATCCTCCATCACCACCCCGTAGGTGGAAATACGATAACCCAGGAAGGAAACGGCCTGTTTGAAGAACTCACATTTCTCCGCCTTGCAATACAGGTCATGCTCCAGCAGTCGCCCAAGTACCTTACGCACCAGAGACACATGCGCCGCGCGGGTGGCAGAGTAGATCAAGATGTCATCAATGTACACTACCACTCCCTGCCCGAGCAGGTCTCGGAGAATCTCATCTACGAAGGATTGAAAGACAGCTGGAGCATTTTTCAACCCATATGGCATGACGCGGTACTCATAATGGCCAGATGTAGTACTAAATGCGGTTTTCCACTCATCTCCTCCCCGGATACGCACCAGATTATACGCACTCCTCAGGTCCAATTTTGTGAAGAAGCGTGCCCCGTGAAATGATTCCACCGCCGTAGCGATGAGAGGTAGTGGGTAACTAAACCCCACTGTGATGGAATTTAGACCTCGATAATCAATGCACGGGCGTAAACCGCCATCCTTCTTCTTCACAAAAAAGAAGCTCGAGGAGACAGGTGATGCGGAGGGCCGAATGTATCCCTGTCCCAGTGATTCAGTAACATATGTCTCCATAGCCGCTGTCTCCTCCTGGGACAAAGGATACACGTGACTCCTAGGAAGTGCAGCGTTCTCCAGGAGGTTTATCGCGCAGTCCCCTCGTCGATGGGGTGGTAATTGGGTCGCCTTCTTTTTACTGAAGGCGATAGCCAAATCGGCATATTCAGAGGGAATGCGCACGGTGGAAACCTGGTCTGGACTCTCCACCGTAGTCGCACCAACGGCAACTCCTAGACACCTGCCTGAACACTCCTCTGACCACCCCTTAAGAGCCCCCTGTTTCCAGGAAATCACCGGGTTGTGCTGAGCTAGCCAGGGAATTCCCAATACCACTGGAAACGCAGGTGAGTCGATAAGGAACAGACTAATCTGCTCCTTATGACTACCCTGCGTTACCATGTCCAGTGGTACCGTGGCCTCCCTGACCATTCCTGACCCTAATGGTCGGCTATCTAAGGAGTGCACGGGGAAAGGTAGGTCTAACGACACAAGGGGAATCCCTAGCCTTAATGCGAGCCCCCGATCAATGAAATTCCCAGCTGCGCCTGAATCGACTAGCGCCTTATGCTGTAGAGAGGGAGAAAACCCGGGGAAATAGGTTAACACATACATATGACTAACAGGAAGCTCTGGGTAAGTCTGGTGCTGACTCACCTGGGGTGATCGAGTAGTGTTCCGCCTGCCCTCCCGACTCCCAGAAGAGTTTCCTCCAGCACCGGTCGGCTGTGTGCCCTCGCCGACCACAACTGGTGCAGGAGGACACTCCTCCTCCGGTCCCCCTTGACGCTGCCCCCCCTAACTCCATAGGGATAGGAGCAGGAGGGCTGGGAGGTGGAAACGACAGGACCTGTTCCGAACGTCCGCGGGCAGCCAGCAGGTTGTCGAGACGGATGGCCATGTCAATAAGTTCGTCCAGCGTGAGTGTGGTGTCCCGACACGCTAGCTCCCTGCGGACGTCCTCCCTAAGGCTACATCGGAAATGGTCTATTAAGGCCCTGTCGTTCCACCCTGCTCCTGCAGCCAAGGTCCTGAACTCCAGGGCAAAGTCCTGTACGCTCCTCGTCTCCTGACGCAGGTGGAACAGCCGTTCAGGGTAATGATCCCTCGCCGAGTCTGGGCCATTCCACACTGCGTTGGCCCATTCAAGAGCTCGTCCAGTCAAACAGGAGACGAGGGCGCTCACGCTCTCCTCTCCGGAGGGAGTAGGACGAACGGTCGCCAGGTAAAGCTCCAGCTGGAGAAGAAACCCCTGACACCCGGCCGCCGTTCCATCATACTCCCGTGGGAGCGCCAGCCGAAGAGCCCCGGAGCCGGATGCTGAAACAGGAACAGGAGGTGTTGGAGGAGGGGGTGCTGGAGATGAGGTGGGAAGGCCACTCCTCTCCCATCGATCCATCCTCTCCATCATTTGGTCCATAGCCGACCCAATTCTGTGGAGAACACTGGTGTGATGGAGGACCCTTTCCTCCATCGATGGGAGAGGAGACGCGGCTGCTCCTGCTGGTTCCATTTTCAGTGGTGCGGGATTCTGTCACGCGGGACTAGGTTGGCGAAAGAACCAGACGCAGAGAGAGAGAGCCGCTTGGGAAAAATATTCCTTATATTTTTTCTTAACAAAAACTGAATAAGCCCGAACATCCAGAGAGAACACTTGCCAAACACCCAAAATACACACACGTAACAAAAAACAATCCCGCACAAAACAAGGGCGGGTCAAACTCCTAATTATAGGGAAGCTCATTACGAAACAAAAAACAGGTGCAACTAATAAGACAAAACAAACAGACAAACGAAAAAGGGATCGGTGGCGGCTAGTAGGACGGTGACGACGACCGCCGAGCACCGCCCGAACAGGCAGGGGAGTCAACTTCGGCGGAAGTCGTGACATTTCCATTGAAAGCCTATCCACCATACAAAGACTTAGGACCCAGTTCACGATCTCTATGGCTTCTTCTACACGTGGCCAGTCTCTAGGCATTGTTTCAGGCTTTTACTCTGAAAAATGAGGGAGATATAGCACTTTCAATGAGTGGACAGTGGACATTTCCAGACATGAGTCCAGCGTGTGATCGGGAGTGCGCCTTTCTTGTTTCTCCTTTTCTATTGACGAAGCTTTTGTCCGGTTGAAATATTATTTATTATTTATGACAAAAACAACATGAGGATTGATTTTAAACATCGTTTGACATGTTTCTACGAACTTTTATTGTACTTTTTAAAACTTTTTGTCTGGATGTTGAGAGCGCGCATTGTGCCTTTGGATTACTGAACTAAACGCACCAACAAAACTGAGGTTTTTGGACATAAAGAGGGACATTATCGAGAAAAAAAATTAACATTTATTGTCTAACATGGAGACCTGGGAGTGCCACCAGATGAAGATCATCAAAGGTAAGTGATTCATTTTAACGCTATTTCTGACTTTTGTGACACCTCTCCTTGGTTGGAAAATGGCTGTATGGTTTTCTGTAGCTAGGCGCTGACCTAACATAATCGCGTGGTGTGCTTTGCCATAAAGCCTTTTTGAAATCTGACACAGCGGCTGGATTAACAAGACGTTTATCTTTAATCCTATGCATAAAACTTGTATTTTTCGTCAATGTTTATGATGAGTATTTCTGTAATTTGTTGTGGCTCTCTGAAATTTCACCGGATGTTTGTTTGAGACAATGATTACTGTACATAACGTGCCAATTTCAACTGAGGTTTTTGGACATAAAGATGAACTTTATCGAACAAAACACACATTTATTGTGTAACATGAAGTCCTGTGAGTGCCATCTGATGAAGATCAAAGGTTAGTGATTAATTTAATCGCTATTTCTGACTTTTGTGAGCCCTCTCCTTGGCTGGAAAATGGCTGTATGGTTTTCTGTGACTAGGCGCTGACCTAACATAATCGCTTGGTGTGCTTTCGCCGTAATTCCTTTTTGAAATCGGACACTGTGGTTGGATTTACAAGAAGTTTCTCTTTAAAATGGTGTATAATACTTGTATGTTTGAGGAATTTTAATTATGGGATTTCTGTTGTTTTGAATTTGGCGCCCTGCAATTTCACTTGCTGTTGTCGAGGTGGGACGCTACCGTCCCACTGGTACCAGAGAGGGTTTACTGACTTGCCTAGTTAAATAAAGGTAAACAAAAACAAAAAAATATTAAATTAAATACCTTCATGTTTCACACCTTTAATAATTAAAATAATTTGTTTACACTTTATTTTATGATACTTATAAATACGTTTTATAATCAGCTGGTGTTGATTAACACTTAACTCTGCATCCCTGAGGGTAGTAAGTTATATTATATCCGTTAGGTGTTGTTAGCACCATAGAGCCCTCTATCTCTCTTCACCAGCCCCACAGTGAAGCCTCATCACTAGGCTGGGCTGAGAGACACTCCACACTCTGCTTCTCCACAGCTCAGAGTTGGACGTTAATAGCCTGTTTGAAATGCTTAATCGCGTTCTCAAGCTACGTTTTTAATCAAATGCATTTTCATTAAATGTAATCCCTTAATAATGTACTGGTGGCTTTGATGATGATGCACTGGAAATGGAATGAGAGAAATTATATACACCAGGTGCTGTAGATGTCCTGGGGGGCAGGCAGTGTTTCCACGGTGATGCATTGGGCTTGACCGTACCACCCTCTGGAGAGTCCTGCGGTTGCTGATGCTGCAATTGCCGTTCCAGGCGGTGATACAGGCCGACAGGATGCTCTCAATGGTGTATCTGTAGACATTTGTGAGGGTCTTAGGGGCCAAGACGAATTTCTTCAGCCTCCTGAGGTTGAAGAGGCGCTTTTACGCCTTCTTCACCACACTGTCTGTGTGATGGGACCATTTCAGGTTGTCAGTGATGTGCACACCAAGGATCTGAAAGCTTTTGGCCCTCTCCACTGCGGCCCTGTTGCTGATGATGGGAGCATGCGCTCTCTGCTGTCTCCTGTAGTCCATGATCAGCTCCTTCATTTTGTTGATGTTGAGGGGGAGGTTATTTTCCTGCCACCACTCCGCCAGGGCTCTCACTTCCTCCCTATCTCATGGTTGTTGGTAATCACTGTTGTGTTGTCAGCAAACTTGATGACTGAGTTGGAGATGTGCGTGGTCATGCATCCAAGAGTGAACAGGGAGCATCGGAGGGAGCTGAGCAAGCACCCCTGTGGGGCCCCCGTATTGAGGATTAGAGTGGAGGAGGTGTGGTTGCCTAACTTCACCACTTGGGTTCGGCCTGTCGGGAAGTCCAGGACCCAGTTGCACAGGGTTCAGACCCAGGGCCCTGAGCTTAGTTATGAGCTTGGAGGTAGGTCACTAATGTGTTGAAGGTTGAGCTGTAATCGATGAACAGCATTCTTACATAGGTATTTCTCTTGTTCAGGTGGGATAGGGCAGTGTGCAGTGCGATGGTGATTGCGTCGTCCATAGATCTGTTGTTGCAATATGCAAATTGTAGTGGGTCAAGGAAGTGAGTGCTACAGGGCGATTGTCATTTAGTTCAGTTACCTTCACTTTCTTGGGTACAGGAACAATGGTGGACATCTTGAAGCAAGTGGGGACAACAGACTGGGATATGGAGAGATTTAATAATGTATGTAACCACTTCGAATCAAATCAAATGTTATTAGTCACATACACATATTCAGCAGATGTTATTGCGGGTGTAGTGAAATGCTTGTGTTCCTAGTTCCAACTGTGCAGTAGGATCTAGAAATTCACAACAATACACACAAATCTCAAAGTAAAAGAAATATATAAGAAATACACTACCGTTCAAAAGTTTGGGGTCACTTAGAAGTGTTCTTGTTTTTGAAAGAAAAGCAATTTTTTGTCCATTAAAATAACATCAAATTGATCAGAAATACACTGTAGACATTGTTAATGTTGTAAATGACTATTGTAGCTGGAAACTGATCATTTTTTATGGAAAATCTACATAGGTGTACAGAGGCCCATTATCAGCAACCATCACTCCTGTGTTCCAATTGCACGTTGTGTTAGCTAATCCAAGTTTATAATTTTAATAGGCTAATTGATCATTAGAAAACCCTTTTGCAATTATGTTAGCACAGCTTCAGTCTTCCCAGCCTGGTGCAGGTCTACAATTTTGTTTCTGGTGTCCTTTGACAGCTCTTTGGTCTTGGCCATAGTGGAGTTTGGAGTGTGACTGTTTGAGGTTGTGGACAGGTGTCTTTTATACTGATAACAAGTTCAAACAGGTGCCATTAATACAGGTAACGAGTGGAGGACAGAGGAGCCTCTTAAAGAAGAAGTTACAGGTCTGTGAGAGCCAGAAATCTTGCTTGTTTGTAGGTGACCAAATACTTATTTTCCACCATAATTTGCAAATAAATTCATTAAAAATCCTACAATGTGATTTTCTGGAAAAACAATTCTCACTTTGTCTGTCATAGTTGAAGTGTACCTATGATGAAAATTACAGGCCTCTCTCATCTTTTTAAGTGGGAGAACATGTACAATTGGTGGCTGACTAAATACTTTTTTGCCCCACTGTAACCACTGATGCAGACCTTTGGAACATCTACATTTTAAAAAGTCTAATAAATCCATGTAATATAGCCTACACCTTCACAATAAATCCAGTATTTATTTTAGACAGGTCTAAAGAAGCATGATATGAAGAAAATGTAGTCTATTTCAGAATAGATAATAGCATACTCTGAGTTGTCCTTATGTTAGTTCCTGATGTGGCTATGCCAAATGAATGTGGCATACACTAGTTAATTTAGCAGAAACGATTTGCTTAGAATTACGTGGCATTGTTTTATACTATGAAGAATACAATTGAACAAAGCTGAATAAAGTATAAATATTTTCTCCAAACGATTTGAGGGAGTACGCACATGAGGCTATTCTGTGTTGAGTGGTTAATAAAGAAATAGGTACTCCTATGTGCTTAATTTAGAGTTATTAATGTAACTTTAGTTGTTCTACAAACATTGGGCTATATGTTTTGATTTTTAATACATTGTAAGGCTGCATGATGCGACTCTAATGATGATTTGAAAAAGTCACTTGAAAGGCATGAGCTCTGCTTCGTTTTTTGCGCAGGCTGTACACACTTCATTCGTCTCTCATTCACAATTTGACAAGCACTTGATAATGCCTCGAATTTCACAGCAGCACCCCCTTTGTGGCCGCAATCCGAAGCACCTCTCACTCACATAGGTCTCCATCACGTGATCGGGTCTTTCTCACAGGCTACAAGTGAAGACAGACACATCAGGAACGCAACTGCGCACATCCTTATCCAATTCCAAGGTACGTATTGAAGATATTGGGAACTGTCTATATTTACTTTTCGTCAGCCAACAAGATGAGTAGGCCAAACGAATAGCAAAAGCACTAGCCTGTGTCAGCCTACTATCCCCCATAGTACAAAAGTCGACCTATTCTATTCTGTGCAATAAATAAATATTCCAAACATTCTTTGGGACAGTTGTCGGTTGCAATAGATCCCAAATTAATACAACCACTAGCATCCCCAAAAACGTATTTACCCAATGTGGCTGATGCAACAGATCAGAACGTTTAGCTTAAAATGTTGGAAAACTATTAGGCTATTTCTTCAAATTATAAGCGCAGTAATGCGCACATGGCAGTAGGCTATAAGCATGAATGTTCCATTAGCGGGAAAACACCATTATCAAAAGTGACCGCAAATGTGATTAAGCATGTAATGCCTTTATTATAAAGGTGCATTATTATTGTGAAAATGATCTTCCCCAATTGTGAAACTCACGAGCTGCTTATGTATGCCAGATTAATGTGCTTCATTTTAAGAAGTTATACAAACATATAGGCCTATGGGCTATGCTACATGAGATGTGCGACTTTGATTCGAAAATGTCGCAAAATGTTGTTTCTTATGCTGGGCATCCTTGACAAGTGATAATATATAATTCACAAGTGATAGGCTAATATTGTCACCAAATGAGGTGTTTTTCTTTATTTATAATATTTTCTACATTGTAGAATAATAGTGAAGACATCAAAACTATGAAATAACACATATAGAATCATGTAGTAACCAAATAAGTGTTCAGATGACAGCTTTGCACACTCTTGGCATTCTCTCAACTAGCTTCACCTGGAATGCTTTTCCAACAGTCTTGAAGGAGTTCCCACATATGCTGAGCACTTGTTGGCTGCTTTTCCTTCACTCTGCAGTCCAACTCATCCCAAACCATCTCAATTGGGTTGAGGTTGGGTGATTGTGGAGGCCAGGTCATCTGATGCAGCACTCCATCACTCTCCTTCTTGGTCAAATAGCACTTACACAGCCTGGAGGTGTGTTGGGTCATTGTCCTGTTGAAAAACAAATTATAGTTCCACTACGCGGAAAACAGATGGGATGGCATATAGCTGCAGAATGCTGTGGTAGCCATGCTAGTTAAGTATGCCTTGAATTCTAAATAAATCACAGACAGTGTCACCAGCAAAGCACCCCCACACCTCCTCCTCTATGCTTCAAGGTGGGAACCACACATGCGGAGATCATCCATTCACCTACTCTGCGTCTCACAAAGACACGGCGGTAGGAACCACAAATCTCAAATTTGGACTCATCAGACCAAAGCACAGATTTCCACCGGTCTAATGTCCATTGCTCATGTTTCTTGGCCCAAGCAAGTCTCTTATTATTATTGGTGTCCTTTAGTAGTGGTTTCTTTGCAGCAATTTGACCATGAAGGCCTGATTCAAGCAGTCTCCTCTGAACAGTTGATGTTGAGATGTGTCTGTTACTTGAACTCTGTGAAGCATTTATTTAGGCTGCAATTTCTGAGGCTGGTATTTTTAATGAACTTATCCTCTGCAGCAGAGGTAACTCTGGGTCTTCCTTTCCTGTGGGGGTACTCATGAGAACCAGTTTCATCATAGCGCTTGATGGTTTTTGCGACTGCACTTGAAGAAACTTTCAAAGTTCTTGAATTTTTCTGGATTGACTGACCTTCATATCTTAAAGTAATGATGGACTGTCGTTTCTTTTTGCTTATTTGAGCTGTTCTTGCCATAATATGGATCTGGTCTTTACCAAATAGGTCTATTTTCTGTATACAACCCTTACTTTGTCACAAAACAACTGATTGGCTCAAACGCATTAAGAAGGAAAGAAATTCCACAAATTCACTTTTAACAAGGCACACCTGTTAATTGAAATGCATTCCAGGTGACAACCTCATGAAGCTGGTTGAGAGAATGCCAAGAGTGTGCAAAGCTATCATCAATGAAAAGGGTGGCTACTTTGAAGAATCTTAATTATAAAATATAGTAGGCCTAATCTATAGAAAGCTGATCACTCTTTTCTCGTGCATAGCCTATAGAAATTTTACACAACATGAGCTCATGGCCTGTCATGAAGTGTTTGATTAGATTTTCAATTACATTTGCATTGATGTCAGAGTGATCAGAGTAGGGTTGCACATTTTGGGGAATATTCAGAGGTGTAAACTTTCCGTGGGAATTAACGGGAATATATGCATATTAATCCAATTTAAATGTAGATGTTTTTTGCATTGGATATATTTACCATATCATATGGAGACAAAACATAAATATTTTACCTTATCATAAGTAGACATAATTGAAAATGATTAAATCTTTTACAATAGAAATAAAAAAGAATTGAGTTACGAATTGAACTTAAATTAAATGAGTTGACTCTTCACATGGGATGATTTCACTGAACAACAAAAGAAAGGGAATATTGAATAATCCCCAATGATCCATCGCATCTCCCAAAAACGTTTTCAACATACAGTACATCTGTAAAATGATAGTCTAGAAACTAAAGTTTTGGTTTTCTTCCTCTCAGACTTCCATGTCTTCTCCCTGGACCTCCTCAATGTCTACCTCTTGAACGTCAGACTCTGAGGCCTCATCTTCACTGTCACTTTCCAACCTTGTTGAGGATGGCTTGTTGTCAGGCTCAAAAGCCTCAAATTTGCCAGGATGGCCACCAATTTTTCAACCCTTGTATTGGTCAGCCTGTTACGTGCTTTGGTGTGTGTATACCCAAACAAGGACCAGTTGCGCTCTGAGGTGGCTGATGTTGGTGGGATTTAGAGGATGATGGAGGAAACAGGGGGAAAGAGCCTGAGATCCACAAAGTCTTTTCCACCAGGTGGCTGATGAGATATGTTGGCACGACTGCCATATTGCATCTCCATACCAAAGCCCTTGCTTGAAAGTGTTCTTCACCAGACTGCCAAGAACCTTGCCCTCGTCCAGGCCAAGGTGGCGAGACACGGTAGTGATGACACCATAGGCCTTGTTGATCTCTGCACCAGCCAGGATGCTCTTGTCAGCATACTTGGGGTCCAACATCAAATCAAAGTTTATTTGTCACGTGCGCCAAATACAACAGGTGTAGTAGACCTTACAGTGAAATGCTTACTTACAGGCCCTAACCAGCATTTTTAAGTAAAAAAATTATTAGGTGAACAATAGATAAGTAAGGAAATAAAAAAACAACAACAGTAGCGAGGCTATATAAAGGTACCGGTTAGTCGGGCTAATTGAGGTAGGACCTCTGGCAGTCTCTATGGGGGTACCACAGGGTTTAATTCTCGGGCCGACTCTTTTCTCTGTATATATCACTGATGTCGCTCTTGCTGCGGGCGATTCCCTGATCCACCTCTATGCAGACGACACCATTCTGTATACTTCTGGCCCTTCCTTGGACACTGTGCTAACTAACCTCCAAACAAGCTTTAATGCCATACAACACTCCTTCCGTGGCCTCCAACTGCTCTTAAACGCTAGTAAAACCAAATGCATGCTTTTAAACCTTTCGCTGCCCACACCCGCCCGCCCGACTAGCATCACCACCCTGGACGGTTCCGACCTAGAATATGTGGACAACTATAAATACCTAGGTGTCTGGTTAGACTATAAACTCTCCTTCCAGACTCATATTAAACATCTCCAATCCAAAATCAAATCTAGAATCGGCTTTCTATTTCGCAACAAAGCCTCCTTCACTCACGCCGCCAAACTTACCCTAGTAAAATTGACTATCCTACCGATCCTCGACTTCGGCGATGTCATCTACAAAATAGCTTCCAATACTCTACCAGGCAAACTGGATGCAGTCTATCACAGTGCTATCCGTTTTGTTACCAAATCACCTTATACCACCCACCACTGCGACCTGTATGCTCTAGTCGGCTGGCCCTCGCTACATATTCGTCGCCAGACCCACTGACTCCAGGTCATCTATAAGTCTATGCTAGGTAAAGCTCCACCTTATCTCAGTTCACTGGTCACGATAACAACACCCACCCGTAGCACACGTTCCAGCAGGTATATCTCACTGATCATCCCCAAAGCCAACACCTCATTTGGCCGCATTTCCTTCCAGTTCTCTGCTGCCAGTTACTGGAACGAATTGCAAAAATCGCTGAAGTTGGAGACTTTTATTTCTCTCACCAACTTTAAACATCAGCTATCTGAGCAGCTAACCGATCGCTGCAGCTGTACATAGTCCATCTGTAAATAGTCCACCCAATCTACCTACCTCATCCCCATATTGTTTTTATTTATTTTTCTGCTTTTTTGCACACCAGTATCTCTACTTGCACTTCATCATCTGGTCATTTATCGCTCCAGTGTTAATCTGCTAAATTGTAATTTTTCGCTCCTATGGCCTATTTATTGCCTACCTCCTCATGCCTTTTGCACACACTGTATATAGACTTTCTTTTTTTTCTACTGTGTCATTGACTTGTTTATTGTGTTATTGGCTAGTTTGTTTATTCCATGTGTAACTCTGTGTTGTTGTCTGTGTCACACTGCTTTGCTTTATCTTGGCCAGGTCGCAGTTGTAAATGAGAACTTGTTCTCAACTAGCCTACCTGGTTACATAAAGGTGAATAAAAAAATTTAAACAATTGTACATACATGTTGGTATGGTTAAAGTGACTATGAATATATGATAAACAGAGAGTAGCAGTAGCGTAAAGAGGGGTTGGCGGGTGGCGGGACACAATGCAGATAGTCCGGGTAGCCAATGTGTGGGGGCACCGGTTAGTCAGGCTAATTGAGGTAGTATGTACATGAATGTATAATTAAAGTGACTATGCATATATGGTCAACAGAAAGTAGCAGCAGTGTAAAGAGGGGTTGGGGGGAACAATGCAAATTGTCTGGGTAGTCATTTGATTACCTGTTCAGGAGTCTTATGGCTTGGGGGTAAAAGCTGTTGAGAAGCCTTTTGGTCCTAGACGTGGTGCTCCGGTACCGCTTGCCATGCGTTAGTAGAAAGTCTATGACTGGTCTTAAACAATTTTTAGGGCCTTCCTCTGACACCGCCCGGTGTAGAGGTCCTGGATGGCAGGCAACTTTGCCCCAGTGATGTACTGGGCTGTATGCACTACCCTCTGTTGTGCCTTGCGGTCGGAGGAAGAGCAGTTGCCGTACCAGGAAGTGATGCAACCTGTCAGGATGCTCTCGATGTTGCAGCTGTAGAACCTTTTGAGGATCTGAGGACCCATTCAAATCTTTTTAGTTTCCTGAGGGGGAATAGGCTTTATCGTGCCCTCTTTAATACAGTATTGGTGTGTTTGGACCATTCTAGTTTGTTGGTGATTTGGACACCAAGGAACTTGAAGCTCTCAACCTGCTCCACTACAGCCACGTCGATGAGAATGGGGGCTTGCTCGGTCCTCCTTTTCCTGTAGTCCACAATCATCTCCTTAGTCTTGGTTACGTTGATGGATATGTTGTTATTCTGGCACCACCCGGCCTACCACTGTTGTGTCGTCTGCAAACTTAATGATGGTGTTGGAGTCATACCTGGCCACGCAGTCGTGGGTGAACAGGGAGTACAGGAGGGGGCTGAGCATGCACCCCTGAGGGGCTCCAGTGTTGAGGATCAGTGTGGCAGATGTGTTGCTACCTACCCTCACCACCTGTGGGCGGCCCGTCAGGAAGTCCAGGATCCAGTTGCAGAGGGAGGTGTTTAGTCCCAGGATCCTTAGCTTATTGATGAGCTTTGAGGGTACTATGGTGTTGAACGCTGAGCTGTAGTCAATGAATAGCATTTTCACGTAGGTGTTCCTTTTGTCCAGGTGGGAAAAGGCAGTGTGGAGTGCAATAGAGATCGCATCATCTGTGGATCTGTTTGGGCGGTATGCAAATTGGAGTGGGTCTAGGGTTTCTGGGATAATGGTGTTGATGTGATCCATTACCAGCCTTCCAAAGCACTTCATGGCTACGGGTGAGTGCTACGGGTCTGTAGTCATTTAGGCAGGTTGCCTTAGTGTTCTTGGGCACAGGGACTATGGTGGTCTGCTTGAAACATGTTGGTATTATAGACTCAATCAGGGACATGTTGAAAATGTCAGTGAAGTCACTTGCCAGTTGGTCAGCACATGCCCGAAGCACACGTTCTGGTAATCCATCTGGCCCCGCGGCCTTGTGAATGTTGACCTGTTTAAGGTCTTACTCACGTCTGCTACGGAGAGCGTGGTCACACAGTCGTCCGGAATGGCTGATGCTCTCATGCATGCCTCAGATTTGCTTTCCTCGAAGCGAGCATAGAAGTGATTTAGCTCGTCTAGTTGGCTCGTGTCACTGGGCAGCTCGCAGCTGTGCTTCCCTTTGTAGTTTGTAATAGTTTGCAAGCCCTGCCGCATAAGACGAGCATCGGAGCCGGTGTAGTACGATTCAATCTTAGCCCTGTATTGGCGCTTTGCCTGTTTGATGGTTCGTCGGAAGGCATAGCAGGATTTCTTATAAGCTTCCGGGTTAGAGTCCCGCACCTTGATAGCGGCAGCTCTACCCTTTAGCTCAGTGTGAATGTTTCCTGTAATCCATGGCTTCTGGTTGGGATATGTATGTACAGTCACTGTGGGGACGACGTCCTCGATGCACTTATTGATAAAACCAGTGACTGATGTGGTGTACTCCTCAATGCAATCGGAAGAATCCCGGAATATGTTCCAGTCTGTGATAGCAAAACAGTCCTGTAGTTTTGCATCTGCTTTATCTGACCACTTTTTTATAGACCGAGTCACTGGTGCTTTCTGCTTTAATGTACTCTGTGGCTTGTATGGGTTTCAGGCAGAAGTCTTCACGCTTTTTGATTGTATATCAGAACAGCATTTTCCTCTGCTTGGAGCTACAGTGAAGTGGGCAGGGCAGTACGGATTTTTACAGGATGGCATTGTCTCCCTCAATCTGTGCAATGGCTACTGCTATAGGTTTCAGGAGTTTCGGGCTGCTTACCACTCTCTCCCAAAATATGTAATCCAGGAGGATCCTCTTCATGGGGCTGTCCATATCAGCAGACTGTGATATGGCCATTTCTTGGAGAGACTCCTTCCCCTCCAGGAGACAGTCAAACATGATGACAACACCACCCTAATGGGTGTTGCTGGGCAGCTTCAATGTGGTGCTCTTATTCTTCTCACTTTGCTTGGTGAGGTAGATTGATGACCTTTCACATACCTAACCATTTCCTTGGCTTTCTTGTAGAGTGTATCCATTGTTTTCAGTGCCATGATGTCCTTAAGGAGCAGATTCAATGCATGAGCAGCATAGCCAATGGGTGTGATGTGAGGGTAGGACTCCTCCACTTTAGACCAAGCAGCCTTCATGTTCACAGCATTGTGTCACCAGTGCAAATACCTTCTGTGGTCCAAGGTCATTGAAGACTGCCTTCAGCTCATCTTCAATGTACAGTAGAGACCAGTGTGTCTATTGTACCTTGTGTCTGTGCTCTTGTAGAATACTGGTTGAGGGGTGGAGATGATGTAGTTAATTATTCCTTGCCCACGAACATTCGACCACCCATCAGAGATGATGACAATACAGTCTGCTTTCTTATGATTTGCTTGACCTTCACTTGAACTCTGTTGAACTCTGCATCCAGCAAATGAGTAGAGAAAGCATGTCTGGTTGGAGGGGTGTATGCTGGGTGAAGAACATTCAGAAATCTCTTCCAATACACATTGCCTGTGAGCATCAGAGGTCAACCAGTTGCATACACAGTTCGAGCAAGACATCCATCAGCATTTCTCTGACTACGTTCCTCCATTGAGTAAAAACAAAACGTCTGATTCCAGAAGGACCATGAGGTGTTGCTATTGATAAGGTGTCTGATTCATCATTTTCACCTCGAATAGAAGTGGAGGGACTTTTGTCAGAGGTTACTTGTTGTGAGCGCTGAGGGAACTTTTGCACTTGGCCAGATGATTCTGCATCTTTGTTGCATTCTTCACATATGATTTGGAACAGTATTTGCAAATGTACACAGCTTTTCCTTCTATAATGCCTGTGGCAATTTCCTGTAAAAGATTTGAAAAAAATGAGTAAAAAAACAACAAATACAATTCCATGTACAGATAAATAGTTAAGCAGTTAGATTAAACAACTCCTTTGTAAGATAAATGTTTTAAAATGAAACATGTATGGAAACAGGTGAAGGAACACTTCTCAGTTAGTAGGCTCAAGCAAGCTAAAACCCACATGGTAGCAAAAACTAACTAGTAGAAATTGTTAACAAAATTATTTAAACACACTTTGCTGTAGGCTACTATTTACTAGTTAACAAAAAAGAATGTATGTCGTATAAAATATATTCACCCCACCCAGTATTGTAATCAAAACTTACCAAAAAACATGTAGTCCTTGGCTCAGACAGTGTAGTAGTGTGGGCTTAATAGCATCTCATTAGTCCACCTGGCCGTGCTGCTGCTCCAGTTTCAAATGTTCTGCCTGCGGCTATGGAACCCTGACCTGTTCACCGGATTTGCTACCTGTCCCAGACCTGCTGTTTTCAACTCACTAGAGACAGCAGGAGCGGTAGAGGTACTCTGAATGATCGGCTATGAAAAGTCAACTGACATTTACTCCTGAGGTGCTGACTTGTTGCACCCTCGACAACTAATGTGATTATTATTATTTGACCATGCTGGTCATTTATGAACAGTTATAATCTCCACCCAGCACAGCCAGAAGAGGACTGGCCACCCCTCATAGCCTGGTTCCTCTCTAGGTTTCTTCCTAGGTTTTGGCCTTTCTAGGGAGTTTTTCCTAGCCACCTTGCTTCTTCACCTGCATTGCTTGCTGTTTGGGGTTTTAGGCTGAATTTCTGTACAGTACTTTGCTATATCAGCTGATGTAAGAAGGGCTATATAAATACATTTGATTTGAAATTTGATTAGTGTGCAAGATCTTGAGAATCAACTGTACATGTGATGGAAGAATGCACTGAGCATGCAGAGGGTTGCAATTCCATTGAATTGACGATAGTTTAACCAAAATATGCCTCAAGACCTAGAATTGCCGTATGTGTATCCCACAAAAAAGTTTGCTGTTATAAGCTAACTTTTTTGATGAATTTAAGCATAATTCCCCAAATTCCAGGGCTTAACTTCTGACCCTGTTCCTGACGCTTTGCAACCCTAGATCAGAGGGACAATAGAGTGCTGAGTAACAGACAGTTAGCAAGTTTGTTAGGCTACTAATGACCATCAGCAGCATCAGAGCTTGGAAAAGTCTAATTTCCTTGACTAGGCGGTCGCGTGGAATTTGACAGCCTTCATGACTCCTGACCGCTGGTGTTGCGGTGATATGGTCATCGCAACAGGGACAATGTATCCGGAGAGAGCCATGTTTCCATGAAACAGAGTATGTTACAGTCCCTGATGTCTCTCTGGAATGAGATCCTCACCCTGAGCTCATCTACTTCATTGTCCATGGACTAAACGTCAGCAAGTAATATACTCAGAAGCGGTGGATGGTATGCACACCGCCTGAGTCTGACATAACACGGTGTCTGCCCGTACTTTCGCGCTCCACGGTAAGCTCGGGGAGTTGGCGCAGGTCTCCTACCTGACTTGTAGCCCCCCCAAGAATTTTTGGGGGCTGACTCACAGGCTTCCTACCACGTCGTCGTGCTGCCTCCATTCGCCGGTATCCCTCCTCGCACTGTTCCAGAGAATCCCAGGCGGGCTCCGGCATTCGCCCTGGGTCGATCGCCCACCTATCGATCTCCTCCCACGTAGTATAGTCCAGATCCTGCTCCCATTGCCATAAATCCTGTGTATGTTCCTGCTGCCGCTTGACACGCTGCTTGGTCCCGTTCTGGTGGGTAATTCTGTCACGATCGTCTTGAGGATAAAGAGTGGACCAAGGCGCAGCGTGTGAAAAATACATGCTCTTTTATTAGAGACGAGTGAAACACGAAACGAACACTTATAACAAAACGAAACAAAACAACAAATGACCGTGAAGCTACAAACGTAAGTGCAATACAAAAGCTACAAACGTTCTACATAGACAATTACCCACAAAACCCAATGCCTATGGCTGCCTTAAATATGGCTCTCAATCAGAGACAATGAACCACAGCTGCCTCTAATTGAGAACCAATCTATGCAGCCATAGACATACAAAACCCCTAGACAAGACACTGACCCATTTAACCTACAAACCCCTAGACAATCCAAAAACACATACATTCCCCATGTCACACCCTGACCTAACTAAAATAATAAAGAAAACAAAGAATACTAAGGCCAGGGCGTGACAGCTGATATAATGTTCCAAAGTTATTTCTGTATGTAGGTAATAATACAAGAAACATTCTGAGCAAATAATGTAAGAAATAACACAATAAAAACCAAAATACTGCAAAGTTGGTTTCGGAGCTAGAAACAGGGCGAGCATGTCTGTCGGCACCATCTTGTTAGCGCCTAAAGACAACATCTATTCCATGTTGGTTCCATGTGGAAACAACGTTGCTTAAACCAGTGTGTGCCTAGTGGGTTGCTGATTTTGATGTTGGAAATGCACAGGTGTAACATAGATGCAGGAAGCAGGTGAAGTTAGGGAGTTTATTAACAACAAACATGGAACAATAAAAAAACAAGAGAAGTGTCTGCAATGGTAGTAATGAAGTCCAGGTGTGACTGATGATAGGGCACAGGTGTGTGTAATGATGATTGCCAGGTGTGCGTAGAGATGGGTTGCCAGAACTGGTGGTTAGTAGACCGGTGATGTCGAGTAGACATAACAACAGAATTGAAAGCTATATTGATATTGCAGTGTCACGTGTGCTCCCTCTCTGGCCTCTAGGTCACCAGGCTGCTGACTATTGCACACACCTGTCACCATCTTCACGTGCAGCAGCGCCTAATGACAATCATCTGGACTCCATCACCTCCTTGATTACCTGCCCTATTTATGTCACTCACTTTGGTTCCTTCCCCAGGCGTTATTGTTTCTGTTTCATGTCTGTGTGCTGTTAGTGTTTCTTGTTTTGTATTATGATCCATTTATTTATTAGATATTCACTCCCTGTACTTGCTTCCTGACTCTCAGCGCACATCGTTATATGCAGTTATAGGTGCCCGAGTTCTGTAGTGTATTCTAGTGCTGTTGCTGCTTATAATGCATCTACAATTTGCTACTGTAGCTGCTTGCACATGTAGGATTGTAATTTAATCACTTTTTTTGTAGCTGAGAATTTTCCTGCACAGGAAGTAATACAAACTTGTAGTGTATTTCAGTTTTAAAAAGGCTTCATCAGCAGTGAGCGGTAAATCGCTCCCAGTCTATGTATAGATCCCTCTTTATGACCTGTTGATGTAGCTGCCTGCCTGGGCATTTACAGGATGTCATTACAACAGGGCCTGGTAGGGGAGGCTTGCTTATGGAGTATTGTAGTGAAGGATATTAGGTTATGCCTGTCAGTTTATCTACAGTATGTGTGGTAGACGGGGGGGTGGGTGTGTGGAGTAGCTGTGTGTGTGTGTGTGTGTGTGTGTGCTTGCGCACGTGTGTGTGTGGGATTACAGATCTCATCCTGTATTGCATTGCAGGTGCAGGATCTATCTGTCAATCCCTTAGCTGTCTCTTGCTGTCTTCTGTCAGTCCCTTAGCTGTCTCTTGCTGTCAACTGTCAGTCCCTTAGCTGTCTCTTGCTGTCACCTGTCAGTCAGTCCCTTAGCTGTCTCTTGCTGTCTTCTGTCAGTCCCTTAGCTGTCTCTTGCTGTCTTCTGTCAGTCCCTTAGCT